>NW_022589706.1:9864944-9901178 GCF_004348235.1 Phoca vitulina | reverse complement strand
GGAAGGAAGGAAGGAAGGAAGGAAGGAAGGAAGGAAGGAAGGAAGGAGCGAATGAGCCTATGTTTATTTGGTGCTTAATATGTGTCATGCTTTGAAGTAGGGGCTACCCATGATTTATCTTATTTAAAGAAGATGGTGTAGTTCTGTACTTTAGAGCCTGGTCTCACATGTCAGCTGCTTGCCCTTGGCCAAGTTTGATAACTTCTCTGTTCTTCATTTTCCTCATTGGGTGGCTGTAAGGATTAAATATGGCAATACAGGTAAAGTGTTTACATTATCACTATTTTGGTCTCATGACAACTCTAAGAGGTAGGAAGCCAAAAGAGCATGTGCCTTAGTGTCTGTGAGACCTGAAGTCAGATCTTGTTCCACTAGTTTCTATTTTGTGACCTGCAGCTAGTTTGTTCAACAATTTGCACTTTAGTTTCTTCATAATTAAAGTGAGGACCATACCTATTTCTTAAGATGGTTTCAAGGATGAAAGGTAATGAACTCAATTTGCCTATCACCGTGCCTGGCAAAATAAAAATTCTCATCAAATAGAAGCTGTTATTGTTAAGAAAATTACATTGCCCTTGGAGCTCACTGCTTCAATTTCAAATTCCAATGGTTGTTCAGAAGCTATTTATATTTTAATAAAAAATTCTGTTGTATGTTCATAATCTTCCATGATTAAAAGCATATACATCCATAATCCCACAGCCCACCAAGCTTATATCTCTAAACCCTTGAGCAAGTTTTTCTTCTATATTACCTTTTATGCTGCACTATTTATTAAAGACATACCAGATGTTTGAAGGGTGAAGGGGTCAGTTAAACTACTGTTCAGTGTCGACATGGTAAATTACTTATCCTACACAAACATGTTCTCCACATCCAGAAGCATTTTTCATAGCTGTTGCTTGCTTAAAAACCAAAGATAAACATATTTGAGATATTCAGTTTTGATTTAGGACTTATATGAATCAACTTAAAAATACTTATTTTCACACTTGAAAATGTTAACTTGTTTTGGTTTCAGTTTGTAATTCATTTTATGATCATTTTATTCTGTATAAATTCCATCTGTCTTTAATTTGACTAAAAGCAATTAATATTTACTAAAGACCTACTGTGTGCTAGGCCCTGGGAATAAAAATACAAAAATGGCACACCCTTTGCTCTCTAAGAATTTACGTCTATTGTCAAATACAGACAAGTTAAAGAACTGCAATTATCATTAGAGAAGGGTTATTACATATTTCGTACTCTCTCTAAAAGTGTTCAAAACTATTAGTAATTATTATTACAAAAGCAAGATTAATTCTATTGATCTTTGACTCAAAGTATACAATTCTAACATAATATAAAGTTGTACACAACTTAAGATCTTTTTGTAATTAGTTATAAGTACACATGCAGGTTCAAATCTTCCAACTAATTTTGTTTTGTTTGTCTATTTACTTGCTTGCTCTTTTCCATTTTAGTTAATTAACTCCATCAGCGTTTTATGGTTGGGTAAAAGGGTATAGTGTTGAATCTGGGACACTACAGAATTTCTTTGCCAATGAAAAATTATCTAGGTTGTTAGAAAATTTGAGTATTTTCCAGAACACAGGGGAAAAAATATTTTATTTTATTTTTTTAATTTTTTTGGGGGGGGAATATTTTAAAATGGAAAAACTCATCATAAAGTAAACTGGGATATAAAATATCTCATATAGTAAATATGTTCTTGGCATCCAACAGATGTTCTATAAATATTTATTGAATAAAACCATCCACCATGTTTATTGATCAGAGTGAGGTGTTTGAAAATAGATAATGAATTAGGAAAGTAAATAAAGCAGTTCCAAATGTCATCCAACCTCCCATTTAAAAGAGTTAAAAGATGGGTGCCCCTCACTTTTCTATACCACAGATTGAGTGTCCTCAGGGTCAGATGAAATTAGTAACTGTTGCATTGATCTGAAAAATGAAGGTTGAGACATAAAGGTCAAAATGACCTTTAAACCAGATAGTTTTCATATGATTATTTCTTATAATCATCTCAAAAAAAATTCTGGAATACAGGACAGTTCTTCTTATATTCATTTTAAAAATGAGAAATTTAACACTCAGAAAAAGAATTTTTACAACGTTACATAACTAGTAACTGGCAGCATAGAAAGTAAGATTCAAGACTTTTGACTCCATAATGTAATCTTCCAGTGGAAATATGGAGGTCATTTTTTGACCCCTTTAACTTCTGGGCTACTTATTCTCTAACACACTAGATCTGCTTTATGTGCTGGACAATTTCAATATGCTTGTTTAGACTATTCTTCCCCCCCTCTTGGCCTCTCAATTCCTGTATAACTCTCCTCCAGGGTTGATGCCAACTCACCTACCACAGTAACTCATTCCATGACTCCACCTCAACCTTCTCATTTCCAAGTATGTGACTATTCCATGTCTTCATTCCATGCATACCCCTCTTTGACCACCATCTCCTTTCTTTCCAACTTACTCTAGTATTCCAACTCTATTAATCCTTATGTAGCACCATGACTTAAATCCATTGATCTTACACTCTCTTTCTTCTCCTTGAAGGGCTCAATAATTATAGGCAATATCTTCCTTATACTAACCTGAACTCTTTTGTCTCCCCCTTCTTTTACTGTACTATTACATTGATTTGAAAAAAATGAAGGTGAAAAGTGTTAAGGATTTATAATATTCCCCACTGGCACAAAGAGCTGGGAAAAAAACAGCTCTATCTCCCCAGCATGCTGAGAAGTGGATGACTCAATCCTCATTTTATTTGAGAGAAAACTGGTCCTCATGGGATTAAGTGACTTGCCCAATGCGATGATTACATTTTGTATCAACTTCACTGGGCTAAGGGATGCCCAGATAGCTAGTAAAACATTATTTCTTGGTGGATCTGTGAGGGTTTCCAAAAGAGATGAGCATCTAATTGGTAGACTACATAAAGATCACCCTTACCAGTGTAGGTAGCCTCATCCAATGCATAGAGGGACTGAATTGAACAAAAAGGCAAAGAAAGGGTGATTTTTTTTCTCTTTCTTGAGCTAGGACATCCATCTCTCCTACCCTCAGACATTGTTGTTTCTGGTTCTTTGGTCTTTGGGTTTGAAATGGTACTACACCAACATCTTCCCTGGCCTCCAGCTTGCAGCTAGCAGACTGTGGGACTTCTCAGCCTCCATAATCACACAAGCCAATCCCTCATAATAAATCTCTTTCTATATATCTATGTGTCTATATATACATATCTATACCTATATATACTCACATAGAAATATATATATACACACATATATATACATACACCTATATATATATATACACTCACATAGAAATTGATTGATTATTGATTATTGATTCTGTTTATCTGGAGAACCCTAACAACACCCAATGTCAAAACAAATAAAGCAGAGAGTTATAATTTAAACCTAGCTTCCCTGAAGAGACAAAACCTGGTGAAAACATTACCATTTTAGGAATCCAGAAACCCCTAGATTGCAATTCAAAAGCAGACTCTGTGAATTAGTTTAACAGATTAAAATCACTTAGAAAAATAACTGGCAGATAATAAGCTATGTTGAAATTTTAAAGATAATGTCTTTTCATCTATTTATTCATATAGAAGATAGATTCAGTATCTTTGATTTAGAAATTTTGTGGTTAGGATCTTCAAATTCAAAGCAACTCACCATATGGTAGGAAAAACATTAGATAGATAGATAGATAGATAGATAGATAGATAGATAGATAGAAAGATAGATAGATGATAGATAGACCAGACAGATAGATCTATAGAATATCTATAGATATAGACTATCTATAGATATCTATAGATACCCATTTTCCCTGGAAAATCCAGAAAACCCTGACTGATACAGGGACAAAAAAATAATTTTGTAACGAACCAACGAAAGTTTATTATAGTTGGGGGAAAATTTTTAGTGATAGACTTGAAAGGAAATGGCCATATTTGAAAGAAGTTTAAAAAAGGAGAATCAACAGAATTTGGTCATAGATTAAATGTGGAGGGAGCCTAGGCATGACTGAGTTAAGTAAAAACACAGTTTCTGGTTATATCTATTTGGACTATAGTGACACTCATCAAAATGAGTTCCTACTTGATTTCAGAGATTTCTCCAAGACCTTCTAGAGAAGAAGAGAAGTAGACAAGAGAGTAGGTCAGTGTGGAATTTAGAAGAAAAGTGTGGGCTAGAGGAGTAATTTGTGTGTCATCAGGATACAGCCAATGATTGAAGGTACAAGAGGTAACATAGGCAAAGAACAAAGAGGGAGGATGAGAAGGAGGCCCCAAATCAAGCTCACAAACTTTTCAACATTAAGAGTTCTTGGGTCCTAAACTATTCCTAGTCCAAAAAGGGCCCACCACAAAGAGCCCAGGCATCTTTCCCAGATTTCATGCTAAAGTTGGGACAGTTTTAGCTAAAAGGAAGAACTGAGCTTGCTGAGCACAATGGCAGACACTGGACAACCTTATCAAGTTTCTAATATATTATTCTCCCCAAAGATACTTCATAGGTAAAGTAAACTCAATGGTTTCCTCTTCCCTGACATCCGTACTCCATATCACTCCTCTCTTCCTTGGGTGCTCATCCTTTGAGCATGTACCTCTATTAGAAGGGTTGAAGATTTCTACTCTGCCTATCCCAGCAGATGTTTTTGCTCCATAAGGGCAGTAGATATAGCATTTATCTCAGTATCCCCACTATTCATCTGGCATTTATTGGATGTTCAAAGAACTGTTATGAAACAAATAAGTACATGAAATCTTGTAAGTGTATCTTTATTTTACCATAGCTATTACCACTAGTTTCATCAGAGCACGCCAATATTTCAGCAGTCCTTAAAATCCCACTTCCAAATCAACTTTCTAAAGGCATTTAAAGGCAAAGTATGAAGGGTCGTAAACCTACATTCAATCTGTGCATTTTTCTTCCATAATGTGTTTCCCTTAATGATAACATTTTAATCAGTACTTTGTGGATCCTTCCAAGAAGGTCATTTGCTCCTGATGTCAGCAATCCATCTTTTGTGCAACAGGAGACCTTGTGTGATGGACAGCTCCGGTACATCGGAAAGCCAGAGCCCAGGACTTTAGCAATGACAATAGAAAAGATTGTGTACTCTATGCACTGTGTCAACTTATCACCATCCAAGAAGAGAAGGTAATTTGAAGGCTTTCATTCTGTTCATGGACACTGAGGTCAGCATTAAACATTTTACAGAACTGCCCCCAAAGTGACCTCCTCTAACAACCTTTCCTAAATCTGTCAGGTTCTATGTGTTCAAAATAAGAATTGTGCATTCTACATCTCTACTCAAGGTTACTGAAAATCCTCTTTTGAAAGTGCATCAATGGTTTTAAAAATACACATGCAGAGAAAATTGAAACATGCATTTTCTAAGAGAAACAAAATTAAAAAGCTTCTTCCTTGTTGTTTTTGTTTTTTTGGGTTTTTTGTTTTTGTTGTTTGTTTTTTAAGATGGAATCAGCTTTGATGTGATGGGTGCACTGAACATGTCAGGCAGAATGTTATCAAAAGAAATAGTTTGAAGCCATTCCTGGGGGAATATATATTTTGATGTCCAACTGTCCTTGTCTTACATGAAAGTTTTTGGTTTAGACAAAAATTTACTTTGACCCAGAAATGACAAACATGCACAATTAATGTAAAAACAACAAATCTAGGCCTTGGAATAGGGGACTTTGAACTCTTTGATTAAAGGCAGTTCAAACAACCTGACCATATATTGCTTTTTTAAGAAACCCCAATTTGTAAAAGGGGGAAAAAAAAACTGTTTCACTAGGTCCTCTGAGAAAATGGCAGATCTAGAAGTTGAATCTTGAGTATTCTTTTGGTCCCTGAAAGATCACTAAAATCCATTGCTTCAGCAAAGATAAATGTCCACATCACTTGACTAAAAATCTTAAGCAGTTAAGGGAATACCTCTCTCTCTCCCACTCTCTCTCTCCCTCTCTCTCTCTCCTTTAGCAAAGCAACTGACAAGAAAATGAGAGCAGAACAATTCTTGTTAGAGACCTGAAATAATTGTCAACCCTCGCTGTTCTTCCCCACATTTCTGTTTTGCCTGAAGCTAACCTCAACTGTGAGTAAGGCCCCTTGTGCATGCTAAAGAAATCAAATCCTTTCTGATTATAATCAAACAAAAACAGTATTTCTTAGATGAGATTTTAGCAACCACTGGGCAACAAACATGCCCTTTCAGTGGGCCAGATCATCCAAATCCCAGACAAGCTTCCGATCTGACTTGACGTCCACAGAAGAAAACGATATGGTGCCTTAAACTCAGCCCTGTGGTCTGCCTGCGGAACCTCAGCTGGGGCAGTTGCCCGAAGGAGAAATGCTTTCTAAAGAGAACTTTTCACCCTCTTGTCTTCTCTCTTTTCTTTAAAAGCAAATTCCTGCTGACCCCTGCTTAGCCTGGAGGCATTTGTCTGACAAGTGGAGGCGTAGCTTCAGAAGGCAGAAAGAGAGAAATAAGCCACCCCCTTGCCCTGGAGGATTCCAGAAAGAGATGAGGGAACTGACTGGGGGGGGGGAATTGGGGGGAAGCTTCCAGCTGTGTGCACAGCCATTTGATAACCTCCAGCAGACAGACCACCAAAGAGCAAACAGAAGCTTGGGGGCGGCAGGTGAGGAGGGCACCTGGGGAAGAAAAGGGAGTTACGCTGTGGGGACGGGAGAGGAGGAGACAGGGGCTGGGGTCCCAGGTCACTGTATTTCTTTTGAAAACAAAATGCACATCCAGGAAAAGGGGCCAATGTACAGGGTGAGGAATCCCACTTAATGTCTGCGTATTCTATGTTTGGGGTTTGCATTTATTTTATGTCTCAATACAATGGAGAGGGGCCGGCCATCTGCATCTTCACAGTGCCTACACTTTCCACTCCGTATAAACCATGCCAGTCTTCTCATCGACACGGAAAATCCAAGGCATTCCCATTTGACAAAGCACCTGCTATCCTAGGAAATGAAGTCACAGAATAGGGTGATAAAAATGGGCTCTATTTTCAATGCTCATGTTAAAACACCGAAAGGATGTAATAAGCACCTCTTCCACTATTATCCAAGCAGACACAGATCAGGAGAACTTCATTTGCAAATAATGCCCACGCAGAGAAGAGCAGGCGTGGGCAAATTAGGTCTCCACCTTTCTGCTCCAGGGGCACAGAACTAACCCCCCTCCAGCCCTCACCACCATCCTGAGCTTCACACCTACAGAGGCCCTGAATTCAGGGACCAGGGAAGGCTCGACCAGCTGAGTCAAAGAGAGGATGATGAGATGGTGAGTATGGCCCCTCAATGTTGCTTCATGTCAGAAAGAACCTCCCTGTGGGAACTGCTAACCACCCTCCACCAGAGAAAGTCGCTTTTCCGTAACCCTGCCACCTCACAGTGCAGGGGGTCCTACTGGACAGGACTGGGCTGCACTGAAGGAATTTGAAAGCCATCCCCAAGCGGTGCCTTTCAGGCTGCAGAACTGAATTAATTGCAACAAAGCCCACTCGCAAATGCAAATGCACATTTCTGTCCTGCGTACACAAAGGTGATATGAAAAACAGTGCTGTCTGACCTTTATGAAGTTGTGTCGCAGGCCCAGTGCGGAGGCCACTGAGAGCCACAGGGGAAGATGTGGATGCTGTAGCCCAGCTGCTGGGTACCCGCCTGGGTCCCGAATCCCACTCCATCACTTACTATAATCTATATTCCATCTTTTAGGTCTTGTTTTCTCATCTGTAAAAGAGATCATCACAGCACTTAGGATTACCTTTGTCAGGAGGACTAAAGGACTCAGAAGGTATCCAGGAGAATGCCAGGTGCATAATGAGTACCTAAGAGTTAGCTGCTAACACGACACAGTCACTCCTCACCATAACTTTAGGCAGTATCTATTATTAGCTCATTTTTTAAAAGATTTTATTTATTTATTTGAGAGACAGAGAAAGAGAGAGCCGGGGGAGGAGCAGAGGGAGAGGGACCAGCAGACTCTGCTGAGCACGGTGCCTGCCGCAGGGCTCAGTCTCACGACCCTGAGATCATGACCTGAGCTGAAACCAAGAGGCAGACACTTAACCGACTGAGCCACCCGGGCGCCATTTATTAGCCCATTTTACAAATGCAGCTGTGACTGCCTACGTTACATAATGTTTGTATAAAAAAGCAGGTGGAGGTTCAAACTCAAGTGTGTCGGATTTTATATCTGCTACACTGATTATTTTTTTACTCTCTCTCATTATTGACACTCTCCAAGAATAAGTTGGAACTGATGCAAAACTGAAGTGAAAAAATGCAATACCCAGCATTTTTCACCTTTTTTTTAGAAAACAGGAATATAGGAAGCTGGACAGTTTGTTTTACTTCCTTTTACCCATTAGCTTCCCTTTTGTCTCCTTTCATTCTTTCTCTCTTCTCCCTCATTCTCTTTCTAATGATAAAATGATCTGACATAACACAAAATGCAAATTATGTGCTACTGCCTTAAATTGTTCCAGTTCATTTAGCTCACCACGAGCATTCATTACAGCTAATTATCGTAACAGATTTTTATTATTCATAATTATTTTTTCATGTTGTAATGATCATAAATTTAAAAAATTCTGGCCATCATGAGTCACCATTCATGCCTGTCAGGGTTTTGTTTTTTTTTTTCTTTTTTCCTTATAGGACATTTAGATGCTCATTATCATCAATGTATTTGTAGGTTGTTATTACTCATATCCAATAAAGCCCTTTTGGAGTATGCAGAGTGACTTCAGAAACACAATCATTCTGGGGGCTAATGACAAACTGATGCTGTGCTTAATTTTAGAAAATCAAATTAACTACCTCTGATTAAATGTATAGCAGAATTCACTGTGTTAACTGTGTCAGGTTCATGACTCCAGGCAGAGAGAGATACTTCCTTAACTCATCACTATGCAGAAAGTATTTTTTTTTAAAGATCATCTTCCCAAACTGGTACACTAGGCAAGTACACCCAGTTCCTGGGAATGAGAAAAGCACGAACAACAACAAAAAATACCAAAAACCCCAAACCTTTCTGTTAATGAGGGAAATGCATTTGCACCACCAGTGACCAGGTGCAAATCTCAGGCCGCATGAAACAAATCTTATTTCATTATTTTCTTTAGATCAACTTAGTTTGGTTTAATTGCCCCATTCCTTACCTAGCGCATGGAGAATTTCAGCTCTTCCTGGCACATCACATCTTTGAAGTGCCAAGGGCACTTGAAGGGCACATTCTACCTGCTGGGGCTATGTCCAGATCAGGGACGTATTCAATGCTGAGGTGTCAGGTGGGCATCTTACTGACCTATTGCCTATTCTCACTCCCTCCCACTCAGATGCCTCTTCGTGCAGGGATCTATCGGTTTGGTTTCTCTGCCAAGATTGAGGCAGAAATCTTTGACTTAGTTGGGAATCCTGGACACAGAATTTGTCCTCCCTGGTGTCCCTCCCAGCGGCTGCCACATCCTCAGATGTTATCATAAGGGGTATACATCCCCCTCTTCAGTAGACCTACTCTGTTCACTCCTCCGTGGCACGGTGTACAGGAATTCACCAACAGGCGTTCTCTTCTCTATCGATACTCCCATCTTAGAAGATCTTCAGTGGCAGGACATAAAGTAGCATCTAAATACTCATGATTCCTAATAGTGAATCCCAAGGTCTCACCTGCTCTCCAAGCTTCAGACTCTATACTTTCTCGATATCTCTTCTTATATATCTAATAAACATTCCAAACTTTGTATGCCTAAACAAAAGTACTGATTAGCTTTCCGAAATGGGCTTCTTCCCAGTTTCTCCATTTCAGTCAATGGCACCCTGTCCACTCACTCACTAACTTGGCCTGAGAGTCATTCTTGATTCCTTTCTCTCTTTTCCATAGCCCAGCAACCTCTCAGCAAATGCTATCAACACTGTCTCTGGAATGGTCAGCATCTGACTACTCCTCAGGATCGTCCCTGCCAACACCCTAGCGCAAGCCCCACCACCTACCACCTGGGTGCCTGTAACTAGTCTCCGAGCCTCGACTTGTAGCACTCATACTCCACTCTTTGTGCAAGGCAGGTCATTCTAATGCACAGATCAGATCATGTCACATTTTGGCTTCAAACCTTCCAGTTAGTTTTCATTACACTTAAAATCCAAACTGTCCTGGGGCACCTGGGTGGCTCAGTCACTGGGCGTCTGCCTTCGGCTCAGGTCATGATCCCGGGGTCCTGGGATGGAGCCCCACATCGGGCTCCCTGCTCGGTGGGAGGCCTGCTTCTCCCTCTCCCACTCCCCCTGCTTGTATTCCCTCTCTCGCTGTCTCTCTCTCCGTCAAATAAATAAATTAAAAAAAAAAAATCCAAACTGTCCTTTCCTACAAGACTATAGGACCTGGCCCCTGGCTTCCTCATCTACTGCCACACATTCTTCCTTCCTTCCCTTCATCCACAATTTTCCAACCATACTAGCCTCCTTCCCATCCTTAAATAGAGCTTATTTGCCCGTTAATATTTATTGTTCCAGGTGTTGTAATAAAATACTCTACAGGTATTTTTTTTTTCATTTAATCCTTGCATTTAATCCTAATTTTTAAATTAGGTACTATTATTATTGCTATTTTACAGATAAAAAATGGAAGCTTAGAAAACATATACTATTATGTGATAGATCACAGTGAGGGAAATATGAGAAGGATAAGAATTATAACAAAGGTTGGTGCATAGGTACCGCAGAACTATTTCTTCTGAGTCAGACATTCTCAAATAGAGCGGTTTCCTCTATACTTCGCCATACTGCAAAGCTTTCTGTCCCAAATGGTCAGTCCTCCTACCCACACTGGCTTCATCAGTTACTCTTCTTAAGTGTGGGCATCCTTTTCACTCAGTCACTTAGAAATTACTAGGCCAAGGACAATTGAAAGAGATTAAGGCAGGGACACCTGGGTGGCTCAGTCAGTAAAGCATCTGCATTCGGCGTGGGTAGTGATCCCAGGGTCCTGGAATTGAGCCCCATGCCCGGCTCCCTGCTCAGCAGAGAGTCGGCTTGTCTCTGTCCCTCTGCTCCTGCTCATGCTCTCTCTCTCAAATACAAAAAAAAAAAAAAAAAATTTAAAAGAGAGAGTAAAACAGAGAGAGAGAGAAAGAGGGAGGGAGAGAAAAGACAGATTTTCTCTGAGGCTGGATATATTCTACCAAAAACAGAGGAAGGATATGTACATTATGGTTCCTCTTCATCAGTGGTTCTCAACTGAGGGCAATTTTGCACCCCATGGGACATTTGGCAATGTCCAGAGATGTTTTTGTTTGTCCCATCTGAGGGACAGAGAGATCAAGTGGCCAGACTCTAGGGATGTTGCTAAACATTCTACAATGCACAGGAAAGGCCCCCACAATAAAGAATTATCCAGCCCAAAATTTCAATAATGCTGATGTTTAGAAATCCTGCTTTATGATAGACTCTTATACTGCTAACAAAAAGTATGTCTGAGGGTACCTGGGTGGCTCAGTCTGCTAAGCATCTGCCTTCGGCTCAGGTCATGATCCTAGGGTCCTGGGATCAAGTCCTGCATCGGGCTCCCTGCTCAGTGAGAAGCCTGCTTCTCCCTCTGCCTCCTTCTCTCTCTGTCTCTGTCTCTCATTAATAAATAAAAAAATCTTTAAAAAAAAAGTATGTTTGAAAAGATTATTTCATCACATGGGTACAAAGTCTGAAGATACATAGTGATAGATGAAAAATGAAAGTCAAAATTGTATATGCTTTGATTTCAAGAAAAAATACACAACACACATAACTCTTCTGTAGAAAAAGGAGATTTAACAGAGATATACCCAAATAGTAACAATGATTATCTCTGGACAATAACATGGCAATTATTATTTTATTCTTTGTGCCTTTCCTTAGGCTCCTTCAATGAACATATATTACTTTAAGCATTTTTTTTCTTTTAAATACTTCTGAATTTGTATCTCAAGCCTTGCTCAGAAGGCAGCTGAAAACCATCCCCCACTGCCTTCCTGGACCTTCAGCAAATATCTAGTGAGATATCTGAATCGGCCGTATCTAAGGATTTCTTTATTGTTGATACTGTTACAGAATTTCACATTCAAAACCTAAAGTTCCTCATAAGGCCTGCACAGATCAGTCTGCAAGTAGAGTATGATTTATATAACCAAAACCCACAAAAAACTGAAACGGACAGCTGTCCCAGAGAGGTGCGGAGACAGGACAGGGGCCACAGGCAGCCTTGCTGCACTCAGGGGCCAGGTCTTCAGAGAAGAAGCCCAAGGAGGGCCCAGGCAGCGACCACCCCACAGACTTGGAAGAAGCAGCTGGTGTTCTGGGAGCATCTTCAGTAGCCATCCAGGACACCTGCGGTGGGGGTGGCCCCTGTACTCCTTCAGGATGCTCTGAGCATCCTGAAACTTATTGGTCAAGAGCAGGAAATTAGAGAGGGCACCATCTCTCTTATTCATGTATTCTGTCCACATTTAACCCGTGCTCACTATGTCAACAAGCATTTTGCAAGGCACTGTACGTATGCACAAAATGACAGAACAATGTGAGAAGGCAGAGATAAAATTATCCACAGGGTATTTCGGAAACATTGAGAAAGAGGAGCATCTAACTCATCCAGGCTGGTGTTGGGGGAAGACTTTCTGGAGGAGATGCTACTTGAATTGAGACTGAAAGCAAATGAAGGGGAGGAGAAGCCGGACCACTATACGCTGAAAGCGCAGTACTTGCAAGGCACGGACATATGCTATACGCCGTACTCTAATTTCAGACTGTGAAATCTATGCTGGCTTAACTACAGTTGTTTAAATATCATCTGCATGAATTTTTTCCTCTCCATACATCACAGTTACTATTATGTACTTAAAATTTCCATTATGAATCCAAGTCACATTTTTTTAAAGATTTTATTTATTTATTTGAGAGAAAGAACGAGCATGAGCAGGGAGGAAGGGCAGAGCGAGAAGGAGAAGCAGGCCTCCCGCTGAGCAGGGAGCCTGACATGGGACTCGATCCCAGGACCCTGGGATCATGACCTGAGCCAAAGGCAGACGCTTAACAGACTGAGCCACCCAGGTGCCGCCCAACTAACATTTTGAACAGAAATAAATTTGCTTATAGATTAAACTGTATACCAATTCCATTGAAGAAAAAGCAACTCAATTTGCAAGAGTATGCATAACCTAATGAAAAGTAAGCAACATTGCTAAATTATAGCTAGATATTGTTGGCTGCCAAAGATTGCTGAGCCAGCATTTCCTTTTTGAAAAGGGAGAGGTGCAGGTATTGAAGAAGTATTAAAACATCTAACTCAGAATTAGATTCTCTACACAGGAGGAAAAGAGTTGGAAAGAGAATAACATCATCGCAATGTTATTTACTATTATATAGAGCTGGATTCCTAAGAAACCAACAATTATCTAACTTATTACCTAAAAATCAACTCCTGCAACCCCATCAAGAATTTGGCTGGAAATACTACTGTTCTAGTGCAGTGCTTCTCAAACTCTGAAGTGCATTTGAATCATCTGGGGGTCTGGTGAAAATGAGGATTCTCACTTCATAAGTTTGGGGTAGACCCTGAGGCTCTACATTTCTGATGGGCTCCCAGGAGATGGCCATGCTGCTGTTCATGGGACCACACTAAGAGTAGCAAGGTTACTACATACGTCACTAGGAAGGAAACACAAGAAGGACGTGCTCAGAGAAAGGCGTGAGATGAGAGGGAAAAAGAGAGGAGATGGATGGAGGCTTCCATGTAGGCTTCTGCACACTCCCGCTGCTGGGGTTCCACCCCTCACCATAGGACACAGTGACCACAACCTCAGAGCAGGGACTGTGCATTGGTTTGAATATTGAGGGGGGGAGAGGGGGAGGTGAAGTCGTCTCAGGTTTGGAGTGTTTATCAGCAGAGGAACTAGCTGGTCAGTATTAATACCTTATGGCACCTAATTATAGTGATTTGAGGCCAGAAACCATTAAACACACAAATGCACGGGTGCCTGGGTGGCTCTCAGGTCATGATCCCGGGGTCCTGGGATCAAGTCCCACATCAGGCTCCCTGCTCAGCAGGGAGTCGGCTTCTCCCTCTCCCTATGCTGCTCCCCTTGCTTGTGCTCTCTCTCTTTCTGTCAAATAAATAAATAAAATCTTTAAACACACACACAAATGCACACACTTCAGTATGTCCTTTAAAGGGAGGTGGGGGGGAAGGGGTGGGTGGGGGGTTTTCCTACCTGGCCTGTTCTGCATTTCTCAGCTGGAAATTGCCAAATCTCCCCATCAGGAGGCCCTATGTTGGTAATGTCACTGGGTTCTATCTAAGAAGAACTCTAAAATGGAACAACCCTGACCTTCTTAAATACAGTTGGCCCTTGAACAATGTGGGACTTAAGAGGGAGCAACTCCCCATTGAAAATCCACATGTAACTACTAACTCCCCCAAAACTTGACTACTAACAGCCTACTGTTGACCAGAAGCCTTACTGATAACACATGAAGTTGATTAACACATATTTTGTATGTTATATGTATTATATACTCTATTCTTGCAATAAAGTAACCTAGAGAAAAGAAAATGTTATTAAGAAAATCTTAAGGAAGAGAAAATTTATTTACAATATTTTATTTATTGAAAAAAAATCTGCCTATGAATGGACCCAGAGAGTTCAAGCCCATGTTGTTCAAAGGTAAACTGTATACTGTTACCCTAAAAAAGCGAGTCTATTTTTGGATTACCCATGCCTCTCAATTGGATCTTGTCTAACCTCTGAGCCTTAGTCTGGTTTAATGCATGTTCATTATACACCCCCGCTCAGCCTTCACTCGGAACACATTAACTGAACCTTTACAAGGTACATTGGGGAGAAGAATCACAGAAGATAGAGGTGACAAAGTTCAGATGGGAAGCTTTCTCAATGTTATTGATAGAGAACAGCAATCATGTCCCCTGGGTCCACACAGCTATGCAGCAGCCAGGCAAACCTAGATCTGGGACAGTATGCCAAAGTGCAGAAAGCAAAACCAGTTCAGACCTCCAAAGCCAGGAGTAATAATGTTTGGCCACCAGCGGGAATCTAATTAGCCTCATAATTTCCTCTTCGTGCCCTGGAGTCATGACCCTGGGCACAGTTGTAACCTTGGACAATCATCACAGACTCCATTTCCCTAAATTCAAAAGTCATTTGTCAGCTCTCAGCCTGTGCCAGGTGATGCCAAAACAAGCCATTCTGATCTCCTCGGGCAAACTGCCAGTCAGCTAAATGTAAAATAATCAGCCAAATGGATGTTTAACTGAACTGACTAGGTGTTTGGTAATTTTTTTCCCCCTTTTTCTCTTCTGATTTGACAGGTCAAATCAGTCCGAAGAAACTGCCAGCCCCAGGGAGACAAAGCCTAAATTGTTTCTCTATGCTCTTTCCAAGGGAAGGTTAAAATCACCCACCACAAAGTTCAGTGCCATTTTCACTGCTTTGCTAAAGTCAGACTCAGGAGAGGCAAAGAGAAATTGGTATTGTTTAGCAAATAATTCATTAATTTACTATGCACTAGGCGCTTTTCTAAGCTCTTTACTGCTAGTTAACTATTTCAATCCTCTTCACAGTCCTCGAGGTACCTTATGAACCCCATTTTACAGATAGATGAACAAACTGATTCACATAGAGGTGAAAAGCAGAAAGGCAGTGGGTGCTGGCGCCAGGATCACTCAAGGATACCCAGGCTCCTGGCCACTAGTACTACACTCTTTGACCTCAGACCCAATGCAGTCAGATCACACACCTAGGTGCAAGGACTCCCAATTCAGAGGTCTGAAAATACTAATCAGCTGGAAGTCATGGAGCCCAGCAGTGGCCAAGACAGTTTGCAGAAGACATCTGATAGGATTACAGTTGCCCTCCACAAGGATTGACAAGGTCATTATTTATAGAATTAACATAATTATGCTGTTTCTAAAGCAGGCCAGGCTAGATATAATGGGGGAAAATGGATATGGAATTTCATTAATTCTGTTTGCTTAGTTTTTCCTTCCTTCATTCAAAATTATTGCGAGTGTGACATAGTAGTTAAGAGCAGGGTCATTTAAGTCAAGCGGATGTGGGTCTGGGTAGTCAATGCTCTCATGTTTAAAAGCTGCAGTTGCGGGCGCCTGGGTGGCTCAGTTGGTTAAGCGACTGCCTTCGGCTCAGGTCATGATCCTGGAGTCCCGGGATCGAGTCCCACATCGGGCTCCCTGCTCAGCGGGGGGTCTGCTTCTCCCTCTGACCCTCGTCCCTCTCGTGCTCTCTGTCTCTCATTCTCTCTCTCAAATAAATAAATAAAATCTTAAAAAAAAAAAAAAAAAAAAAAAAATTAAAAGCTGCAGTTGCCATATTTTCTCTACCCATTCATCCATCAAAGGACAATTAGGTTGTTTCCCTATCTTGTCTACTGTGAATCATATTTCAGTGAACATGGGTATGCAGATATTTTCGAGATACTGGTTTTGTTTCCTTTGAATGCATATGCAGAAATGGGATTGCTAGATCATACTGTAGTTCTATTTTTAATTTTTTTTAAGAATCGCCATATTGTTTTCCATAATGGCTGTACCAATTTATATTCCCACTAACGGTTCACATGGATTCCCTTTCCTCTACATCCTTGCCAACATTTGTTTTCTCGTCTTTTTGATAACAGCCATCCTAACAGGTGTGAGGTAATATCTTATTGTGGCTTTGATTTGCATGTTCCTGATGATTATGATGATTAGTTAAGCAAATTTTCATACACCTAGCCATTTTTATGTCTTCTTTGTAAAAATGTCTAGTTGGTGATATACACACACACACGTGTGCGCACATGCACACACACACATATATTGGAATATTGTTCAACCATTAAAAAAAAAGAAAAAGAAATCTGCCCATTTGCAAAAACATGCATGAATGTGGAGGGCTTTATGCTAAGTGAAATAAGCTAGACAGAGAAAGACAAAAATTGCCTGATATCGCTTATATGTGGAATCTAAAAAAAAATTTGTTTTAAGCCAATTTCATAGAAACAGAGTATAGAAAGAAACAGAATGGTGGTTGCCAGGACTGGTAGAAAGGGAAATGGGGAGATGTAGGTCAAAGGGTAGAAATTTTCTAGTGGAGGGAGGCAAAGGCAATAAACACAAACACACGTAAATATATGATGAGTTTTATGGTGATAAGTGCTAGGGGAAAATAAAGCAGGTTAAGGGGGAAAGGGAACACTGTGGTGGGGTCACTTTTTATCTAGGGTGATCAGGGAAATTCTCTGAAAAGGTGACATTTAACCTGTAGATCATGAAATCATGAGTCAGAGAAGCAGCCAAAGATTTAGGAGGCAACAAGACAGAGTGGATCCCAGGAGCCCCATGAAGGTGATATAGCAAAGAGGATGCAGTTATCAATTTTCTTAAATGTTGCTGAGATATAGACTAATAATACATACAGGAGTTGACAATGAAAAAGTAACTGGGGTAGGTCAACTGTAATGTTGCTGTAATGAGTTGTAATGAGTTGCTGTAATGGAATGATGAGGATGGAATCTGATGGGAGTGGGTTCAAGAAAGGACAGAGGAGAGGGAGGGAAGAGAATAAGTATAAATAACTCACTGAGGTTTGCTGTAAGGGGAGCAGAGAAATGGACCTTTGGCTAAAGAGGAATATGAGGTCAAGGAGTTTTTTTCTTCTTCTTTCTTTATTAGATGGCACATTACAGCATATTTATATGCTTATATGAACAATTCATCAAAGAGTGAAAAATTAATAGTACAGGAAAGAGAGGAAAGGATTGCTGCAACTTTCCCTGAAGTAAAGAAGAGGGTTCGTGATCCAGCACACAAGGGGTGCCCTTGGCTCCAAAGAGAAACGTGGATATTTCATCCATAGTGATGGGAGAAAATGCAGGGTAACATGGGCTCACACCCAGAGATGTGATTCTTCCTTTCTGATTTCTTTTGATATTTTAAAAAAACAGAGAGCAAAGTTAATTAGCAAAGGCTTGCCATGGGGTGGAGAGTAAGTGTAGAAGGGTTGAGGAAAGAAAGAAGATACAAAATAGTCACCCAGGACAGCAGAAGATTGGTCTGGAGAAGGGCCACGAAGCTACAGCTTACACACTGAATCCAGCCCTCTGCTTGTTTTTGTAAATACTTTTGTTGGAAGACAGCCACACCCATTTATTTATGTCCTATCTATGGCTGCTCTCCTGATCAGATAGCCAAAGTGTGACAGAAACCGTATGGCTCCCAAAGCTTAAAATACTGGCTAGCTGGCCCTCTACAGAAAACATTTACTGACCCCTGGTCTAGAATTGAGTTGGATTTTGAAGCCGTGTTAAGAGTCACAAGGTTATGGTCACAAATTTGAAGTGGTAAACATGGATGTGACGGTGTGCGTATGTGGGGGTGGGAGGGTGGAAGGCGTGTTCTCTCCGGATATCTTTGACTGTTCAGATACATGTATGGAAGAAGAGATCTCGAATTAACCAGGATGGGTGTTCCGCCAGACAAATGCAATAAACGGAAAGAACGGCAGAGAAGCCGAGGGGGCATAAAAGTTATGAGTAATTGACCTTGGAATCAATGCCGATTAAGTGAGGTCACGAGGGGAAGAGTGTCACGAAAATAAAGTATCAGGGGATTCCACGTCTTAGTGGGCTTCAGGAAATATTAAACTAAAGGGAATGAACACGAAAGGCATGAGAAGAAAGAAGATGCTTGAAATTTAAATTATGGAGGCATTGCCATTTTGGAAAATAAGGAAAGGCAAGTGAATCAGTTTAGTGAGGTGAAGATAAAATAAAGCAAATGTAACAATGCTCTTCCAAAGGAAAATCACATAAAATGTGAGAGATTATTTCCAGTCTCCTAGATCTGAATTTTGCACATGGTATAGCGTTTCAATTTTGGGAGCACACTTAGGAAGCATGCACAGTGAAGAACTTCCCTCGTTTGTCTAGTTTCCAAGAGATTAGTGAAATTGCATTAGGAAGAGGGAAAATCAAAAGCAGGTAGGAGAAAGCATATGAGTTTTCAATGTATGTCTTATTAATAACTGCATCTCTCCAGGGAAATGGCTCCAACTGAAAGACACTGCCCAGGATTATTGTCCCTGGAATGGTTTAGATGACAGATAGAAAGCAGAAACTGCAGATTTTGTTATTTCCCCGCACTGTTGATGAAATGGAGCCCAGGATGAGTTATGTGAGGTTTTTCAGGTCTTCCCAAACTAAACACAGTTTGTCAGTTTTCAAAATCATAAAGAATGACCCATCTTCCTACCTTTACCCCTGACCTCACTCATACCTTTTTCTTTTTTAATTATTGTGTCTCTACATCAAACACTGAAATGGGGAGATTGCTGGTCTTAGCTGACTCTGTCTATGCTTGCCATCCCTCCTGATCTACCTTCAAAGTTATGGATGCATTCCAAACTGATTAAACGGGTCATAGCCTTTTGGAGAGGTCAAAGCCAGCTGGTTCCAGTCAATTGTATTCCTTCCAATTGACAAAACAATAAATGGAGTTTTTTCTCAGGAGGTCGACTCTACAGTTGGTGATTGATGACTTGATATTACGCCTTTCAAGCCAGAGTAACATCTCACCCCCAGCCAGAGTCCATGAATCTATCTAGATCTTGGGTTAGCCCATCCACCCACAGTACAAAACACTGCATATGAGTTTATTTGTAAGTTCAGTTATATATTCAAAGAGATATTTATCAATTTATTTTCTTTGATATTTATAGAGTAAATATACATATCAATCTACTGGTTGTGAGGAAATAGAGATGAAAGAAGCAATCTCTCATCCAAGGACATAACAAGCTAATGGGGGGACATAAATATATATAATAAAAAAATTAAATGTGATAAGTAATAATACAGAAGCAATCAAAAGAAAAATAAAAGAGGGACATCTAACGCAGCCTAGAGCAGGGTTTCTCAACCTCAATACTATTGACATTTGGGGCTACATAATTCTTTGTTGTGAGGGCTGTTTTATGTATTACAGAATGTTTAGCATCATCCCTGATCTCTATCCACTAGATGTCAAAAGCAACACCCCCCCCAAGCTGTGACAACCAAAAAATGTCTTCAGGCATTAATAATTGTCCCTAAGGGGAAAAGGACACAAAACTGCCCCCATTTGAGAACCACCAGGCTACACATCAGAGAAAGTTACCTAGAGGGGGTTATACCAGAGATGGATCTTTAAGAATAAGTAGTCATTCTTCAATAAATAGAATGAAAATATAATCTTTTTAAAAGCAAAGGAAACAGCACATGAAGAGATAGCATATTCAGAAAATTTAAGTAACTTGATGTGGTTGCAGCTAGACAAAGAACAGGGCATAGAAGGGTAGATTGCAAAGATAGATTGGACCCAGATTAATCAAAACATTCATAATTGGGATATAGTTTGGCAGTTCTAAAATAAGACATATTATCAGAATTACCTATGTAGATACTTAAAAATATAGATATCTGGGGGCACCTGGGTGGCTCAGTCGTTAAGCGTCTGCCTTCGGCTCAGGTCATGATCCCAGGGTCCTGGGATCGAGCCCCGCATCGGGCTCCCTGCTCTGCGGGAAGCCTGCTTCTCCCTCTCCCACTCCCTCTGCTGGTGTTCCCTCTCTCGCTGTGTCTCTCTGTCAAATAAATAAATAAAATCTTTAAAAAAAAATATATATATATAGATATCTGATTCGTTTTACTGAATCAGAATCTCTGAGAGTAGGACCCAGGAATGCATGTATTTCAAAAGCTCTTCATCAGTTTAAGGAATTATCAGAACCTTGTTACCCAAAGATTGGATACTTGATAGAAATGCTGGATCTCATAGCAAACCTGTAGGATCAGAATTTGTAATTTCACAAAATCCCCAAATGATTCCTATACATGTTAAAACTAGGAAGCACTTGTTTAGTCTAGAGGAAGTCTTTAAGAATACATAAGTGTGTAAAATTAAAGACCAAAAATATACAGTAGGTTTGTTCAGCACTGTTAGTTAAAAAACAAGAAAAATGCATATGAAAACATGCACCTTTGGATCACTCTTTTCAAATCCGTCCCACATGGTACATGAATATTTACCAGTAATATAAAATATGACCAGCTTTCATAAAATCATATGGGAAAGCAAGAGAGGGGTAAATGTCACCATTGATCATAAAATAACCTCTTATGACCCAAAATCCAATCCTGACA
Organism: Phoca vitulina; assembly: GCF_004348235.1. Taxonomy (NCBI): domain Eukaryota; kingdom Metazoa; phylum Chordata; class Mammalia; order Carnivora; family Phocidae; genus Phoca; species Phoca vitulina. Next base: position 9,879,903 of record NW_022589706.1, on the reverse strand, counting down.
TAAATCTGCATCTCTCAGGATCAACAAACAATCTCAATATTTTAGAGCCAAAGAAAGGCATAGGAAAATTTATTCAGTTCTGGTATAATGAAAGGAAATAGATATTACTTTTGAGAGCATTTCACATTTGTCATTCCAGATTCACATACTTTAATTCCAGGCTAAATTGGAAATTTAACCTACCCAAGGACAATGGAGCAATAGCTGACTATAAAAAATCATCATCATCATCTTCATCATCATCACCACCATTTGGAGAGCATTTGCAAATTGCCAGCACTGTGCTAACATTTCACATAAGCACTGGTTTGTCATAGGAATTATTATTCCATTTCACAGATGAAAACACTGAGATAGTGAACGGGAATGTCCATGGTCACATGCCTAATAAGCAGTAGAGTCTGAATACAATCCCCTATCATCTGACTTCCTATGCCTTGCTTCTGACCATTCTAATTGAAACTTAATTGTAAGAAGACATGTACGGAAGCCCCAGCCATACCACCCTGCAGGCTTAATCATAAAATGTCTGAGTCAATTTTTCTATCTGCAAGTCAAAACCAGAAATATCTAATCTACCAGGTTTTTAATGATTAGCTGAGATCGAGTCTGAGAAAAAAAAAAGCATTGTAGGATGCAAATCACAGTAAGCAATCAACAGAGAGCTGTTATTCTGACCTTGCATAGCTGTCTCTGAATAATTGTAATTATCCTATCAAACTGTGTTTCTATCAAATGCATGCTTCTTGAGAGTAGGAACCTCTCTAAGGTATCTCTGGAGTGTGTGGTCAGGTTGACAGGTTAGACACCTAGTGAAGGGATTCTGGTTGAAAGTAATGAAAGACAATTACCTGTGAAAATAGAAAAAGACACTGTGATAGCTTGAAAAAAGCACTGGATGAGGAGAAAGCAGATCTAACTTTTTTTCCAACTCTTGCTCTGATAAACTGTATGGCACCAGACAAGTCATTCCTCTACTCCAAGACCCCACGCTGTCATCAGTAATATGGTCACACTGGGCTGTGAGACTTCTAAGCTCTCTTTTACCTCTGAGGTCTTATGAATCTGTGCTTAGGCTTCGAAACTGATGTGCTCAGAGACCCTGAGGTGAGTTATACCACTATTACAAAAACCCTTCTGGACAATGGATTAAAAATTATATAATGCCAGGGTCTAGAAGTGTGACAGTCAACTCCAAGGGAAAAAGAATCTAGTCAGGTTCTGTCTTATCCTGAAATATATACGTGGATTTTATCTACTCATTTCTGAAAAGCAGTGAAAAGGACAGATAAGGTTTCTGCCTTCATGGAGCTTATAACTTAATAGAGGAGACAGAAGAAATAAAACAAACAATGAGATAACTGCGTTGTGATACGTGACATGAGGGAAACGGCGTGCTGAAGTCAGGGATCACAGGGTCCTGGTGAAGGAGAAGCTTGGGCGGGAGAAGAGTCAGGGATCTCCATTTTGAGTTGTTGACATTCCACTGAAGGGTAAGAAGACCTGGGGAAGAGAATCTCAGGCAAGGAAAGTAGCCAACACTAAAATCATGACATTAGAAAGAAGTCACATGTTGGAGGACCAGAAAGAATGCAGTATTGTTGGTGCTAAGGAGTGAGATGAAGAGAGGCACAAAGTGAGCTTGGTGGGAGCAATGACCTTGGAGTCCCTGGCTAAAGGATTATCTATTATTTAACTTCACTGAAACAAGTATATAGCAAAAATTGAGTTCTTAGTGTTTGCTAGGTGCTGTCCTAATTGCCTTTCATATGTTAATTTATTTAATCCTCACAACAATCCTGTGAGGTGGGAACTGTGATTACCCACAGATGAGGAATCTGGACAAAGAGAGGTCAATGAACTTGCTGAAGATCACACAGCAAGGACGTTTCTGAGCCAAGATTCATTCCTAGGCAGCCTGACTGCAGAGCCTATGCTCTAAACGAATGTGCCACTGGGGTGTTTTGTTACTTGGAGGTTTCGGGTGCTTGATTTGTGTAGACTAAAAACATTCCAGAACCAGGTTTCATTTCTCTTTTCCCTACCTTATGAAGAAGCACTGCTTGACATGATACAACAGTACATGGAGTGTTTGTGAATGCAAAGTGCACCCCTTAAAAGAACAGACTAGTAAGCAAGGGGGTGGCTGCTACTGAAAGATTAGTGTTTAAACATAGTTCATGACACATTTAGCTTGTGTCTTCAGACTCAGTTAGTGAAATTAACCTCAGTATAAGCTTGACTGATATATTCTGGACCAGTTCTTTGTTGTTGTTTGTTGTTGTTGTTGTTTGTTTGTTTTTCAGTTAAAATAACTGAATCAGATCTGCTGGCAGAGTTGCTGAGAGTTCTCTGTGCCTTAATTGGCACACCTATGAGATGGAGATTATATATCTATGTGTAAAAATAGATAAATGGTTCAGATAGATGGGTAGTCAGATAGAATAGATAGATGATAGATAGATAGATAGATAGATAGATAGATAGATAGATAGATAGATGATAGAGAGCCAGAGAGAGAGATAGGCAGGCAGGCAGATAGGGATAGGTATGATAAGAGAAAGGTATCCAAGACACTGCTATTATTAATATGCTAAGCAAGCAATAATGGCAATTTACATATATATTGAGTGTCCTGTGTGTCAATTGTGTTCCAACCACTTTATATGAATTCTTTTAATCATTTCAACAATTCCATAAGTTATGTATAATTATCTCCACTTTACAAATGAGGACACTGAGGCAGAGACTAACTCCTTCAAGGTCATAGAGTTAGCAAGTCGTGGTGTCAGTATTCACACCCACCAAATCCATCTTCAGAGTCTGTTCTCTTAACCACTACTCCTACTCTCCCTCATGCATATCTTAATTAGCCCTCCTTTACTACTGTCAGGAAAGACTCTTTCTTATTCCTTTTGCTTTTCCTAACGTCACTATATACAGCATAGCAACACTGAATAATATTTCTGATGGCTGTCAAAGACAGTAACTAATTAAAATGGAAGAATATGTCAGTTTCTTCTTTGCAGGGGAAATCCTTAAAATAACATTTATCTCACCTCTCTGACTTTGTGCTTAAAGAGGCAGGCCAAGACATCCGGGAAGAAGTCAGCCTTTTCTAAGGTATCCTGAGATAGGTGCTCATATCCTGTCCTGTGTTCCCAGGAAACATTCTCTCTCCTGCTCCCACAGCCCTATATAGAGTCATTAAATGGGCACCTAAGAGCCTTGCCAATCTACCCAGTCCATATCTGCTCCTGAGTTGCTTCCAGCACATCCCACAACAGGGTGGCCAAATTTCCATAGCAGGTGTGTGTCCACAGGGAGAACTTAAGCCACTGGGACCCAGCTGTGTTAACAACATACCCTTTTTGTTTTGATAGCACCCAAACATGCTCACTACAGAACAATTATATCACAAAGATTGCCGTGTTTCATGATTATACCTCTTACACTATTGCATAAGTGATTGAGGGTAGGGGCTGTCTCTTATTTGTTTCAGAAAATGTCTGAATTGTTTTCTCTGTAAGAAAGATGTAATTAAAGATATTGTTAAGGACCTCTCATTATTTTTGTGTCATCTCATATGAGAAATGCCTTTTTTGATTGCTGGAAAAAGCTTCAATTTTATGTTTTCTTTTGGAAAAAAATCAAAACTGGTATAACTGGCTATCTTTGTGTATGCATCCCATGTTTTTTGGTCACCGAAAAACTGAAGGTCAATTCTTTCTGTCCATCCATCCATCCATCCATCCACCCATCCATCCATCATCAATCTAATCTAGGAAAGAACCATTTCACTAAACATTTTGTGAATGAAGGAAGAAAGCAAGGAATTGATACCATAGTTATGGTTATGGACTAATGTCCCTCACTAAGTATCTCCCCAGGGAGTGTCTCCCCAGGGCTCAGGCTTCTCACCACATGGGGGCTTCAAGTAGGTTTTCTTCTGAGATGGGTTACCAGAGGGAACACCCTAAAAGCAAGAGTTCTGAGGGGGCCAGGCGGAAGTGTAAGGTTTCTTAGGATCTAGCCTCAGAAGTTAGACAGCACCAATTCTGCCACAGTTGCCTGACCAAGAGTGAATCAAAGGGCCAGCCCAGATGCAAGGACTAGGGACTGCACAAAGGCAGGAACACCACGAGGTATGGCTCATGATCTCAGGAGAGATCTTTAGAAACCACATATTACCCACTCTTCTCTGTCTGGAATTGGATGTCCTTGTTATCCTGGTTACTCCTACACATCCCTGGGTTCTTAGCACAATTCTCCCTTCTCTGAGAATCCTTCTTTCTTCACATGTACATGCTCCTGTCATAGTGCGTGTTACATCCCCTTGTAGTATGATTTATAAGTTTGTCTCTATAGCAGACTCTGAACACCTTGAGGGGGTTAAAGATGTCTTAATTCATCATTATATCTGAGACCTTAACTTATCGCTGGTGCTCAATAAATGTTGGCTGGGTGAACAAGCGTATATATGTCAACACATTTACTCCTTAGGTTGAGAAAAATTGCAATAGATGGATTCAAGTGGAATTCTTGCTCCCAGAGAAGTTTCTGGGTCAGGACCATGTCAGCTTGTGGACTATTTCTCCCCATGATATATTCACACATGATGTCAACTAATATCAGGTTATAAAAAATTGACTCAGGTGAAAGTAGCCAAAGCAACTGATGTCAAAGTGTTTCAAGATCCTGTCAGCTCAGTGAGCCCTGTCCTTCTCAGACACTTTAAGAAAACTTGTGAAGTCATACATTTATCTAGACAGGTCCACAAAAATGTAGCGCAGGACAAAATGCAGCTGGGATTTAGTCAGAGGAAGATTATTTTCCATGATTTCTCTAATTTGATATTTCATAATACTTACTGGGTCTCCATTTGACTATGAGCTATGAAGGTACTGCCTTTATAAGGATGCATTATTCAACCTTTTGTAGATGAGAAGATATAAGGTGATACAAGCAAAAATATAGACACTTGCATTTAAGTTCTAATAACTATTAGGGTGAGGTGCTCATCCCAATCATTGCAATAGAAAATTAGATTATCCTAAGCTTCCTTTACTTTCACCTTACTGTTTAAACCTAAGAAATCACAGGAATTTGTGTGTGTGTGTGTGTGTGTGTTGATAAGAACACTTCACATGAAATCTACTCTCTTAACAAATTTTGAAGTATACAATGCCATATTGTTAACTAGATGCAATATGCTGCACCACAAATCTCCAGAACTAATTCATCTAGCATTACTGAAACTTAATACCCACTGAACAACAACTCATAAAAAAGAAAAGATGAAAACAAAAAACAAAGGGACACAAGAACATTCTGGAAGGTGTATATGTATCTTATTTTGATTGTGGTCATGATACCAGAGGTGTTTGCATATGTCCAAACTCATCAAATTGTATATATTAAATATATGCAGTTCTTTGTATATCAGTTATACCTTGATAAAGCTGTTTTAAAAAAGAAATCAGTTAAAAATTATTTTCTTTTTCTACTGTTTTACTTTTTGTTTCTATAAAGAAAAAGAAGGGACACACCTGAGGAGTAACCAAGAAGATCAATGAAAGGAAAAAAACACAGACGATAACTGAATGCTGAAATCAGTAGAATAAATAAATAAATAACAAATCCTTAGAAACAAGGCAAAAGAAAGCTTAATTTGGGATACAGCGTGTGTTGAATGAAGACCCCCACAGCTCTTTGGAAAAACTCTGTAATAACATTTTTTTAAATTGTGGTTTGACCCACCCTGACATTTAACTAAATGTTAACCTCCAGGTACAGCTCAGCAAGATGTTAGAAATAAGATAAGCAGATGAATCTACAGAAGTCTTTAGAGAAAAGCAAAAATACAATTAAACAGAAAGCTAGAAGTGTATGATAGAGAATGAGTGTGTTTAATGAAGCTATTTGATAATTGCCAAGATGTTCCAGGCACAAAGCAAGACACAGAGTGTAACCTATTTGGATGTTTACTAATTTGGCTCACATGGCAGGCAGGAAACTGTGTTCCTACACCTGCTGACTCTGAAACCTTATTGATGTCACTTCTCAAAGAGTTGTTGTCAGCACCTTTCATCAAAGGCTTTCCTTAAACACTAGAAATGGGTCACATGTGTCCAAAATTTGTGAAAATTATAAACCATTGGATCCCCCAGGAGTATGGCTATAGACCGAGAGACACCAAACGCCAGGACCAGACTGTAAATATTAGAGACTCTGCAGGCCATATAGAGTCATAATTGCTTAACTCTGTCTTGTTGCATGGAAGCAGATAAATATAATATTTACACAAACGGGTAAATATTGTGTTCCAATAAAGTTTATGAATGATGATGGAATTTTGAATTTCCTCTCCTTTTCACATGTCACAAAAATTTATTTTTATTTTTGTAGTAATCTAAAAAATATAAAAATATTCTTAGCTTGCAGGCCATACAAAATGGGTGGCAGACTGGATTTGGTGCACTGTAGTTTGGTAACCCCTAATATAAACTAACTCTAGGTAGTGACAAAATAAAGGGATCGATTCTTCTTGAGTATATCCATATCCAAAGGTGTCAGCTAGAGTTAGCTTATCTTGCCTGCAAATCGGATTGGTTTGGAGTACTACTCTTTAAGGAAAGCACAAGGCCAAAGTCTCTTTCTCTCCCTCTTCCTGCTTCTTTGTGTATATGTGCCTTTGTCTCTCTCTGACGTCAGTCTCTATTCTATCTCTGTGTCTCTCTACCTCCTCCTCGCTCCCCCACATCATTTATCTTTCATCTCCACTCATCCCTCAGTTCCAACCAGTTATAATGTAGTACAACTGAACAATATCTTGTTGACCTACATTTGCTAACATTTTTAAATGGTCAGAAAATTTTTAAAGGAATAATATTTTGTGTCATGGGAAAATTATATTAAATTCAAATTTCTGAGACAATCAGTAACATTTTTTTGGAATACCATTACATTATAATAAATACCTTTTTATATGGAGTAGAAAAAAAAAAAGAGTTCTAAGAATCAGATAGTCCTGAGTTCAAGTTCAACCCATACGAAATAAGGTAGTATATATAAATAATCATTGCTAAGCAACACAACTAAATTCCAAGGCAATTTAAAAACACTTTTTAAGGAACATGAATTAAGTCCTATTTTAATTAAATCACTCACCAAGCATTTAGGCCTGATAAACGACACAGCTGAGATTCAAACTCAAGGCGGATTCTGGAAACTTTCTTCCCCTAATAATGATGCACTGCAGTTATCTATCAAGCCATTTTTTCTTGTGTAGGCAGTTCTAGAAATAATCACAATAGAGAATGATTTCCTCATGGAGTAAAATCTCAGAAGAGGAAACTGAGTCTCAAAGAGCTAAAATGAATTTCAGAACAATCCTTACAGCTTCCCCATGCATTGCCACAGGGAGTCTAAATGGGTACGAATGAAAAGAAGTATAATAATTACTTGGAGTTTTTTAAATCAGAAAAAAGGTGATGATCAACAAACAGTTTTAGGAAATGGTCAAGAAAGAAACCACAATATGAATGAGTGGAGAAAGTTCTGGCTCTGAGAGTCCAGGGAGCTGCAACAGTAGCTACAGGGTCTTCTTGGCTCCTTTCAGTGGAGGCAGCACCCACCCCTTCTTCCATATAGAGAGCTTTATTACTGATCTTAGAACGAATAAATGAAATATCAAAAATCACAGAGCAAAATATAAAAACCTGAAACACTGAAGATAATGAGGGGAAATTCAGAGTCTAGATCCCTGTGGTAGACACAGAGGTCATCCACCTAGCTCTTTCTTAATTGCTCCAGCTGTAAGTCCCTTCAGGATTTGCTACAGCTTCAGAGATCCAGGGCCAACCCTCCTTAGGGCTGTCCACATCTAATGACTGATCAGTACTTGGGTATTAAGGCCCAACCATTTTGGCCCAACATTAGACAACTCTGATGGTCTGTGTTTGTTCCAGAGCTCCTTTCTAGGTTGGGAGAGGCTTTGTCAGGCCCTGCACATGATTCAATGTCGCCTTTGACCCAATTTTGTTTTCCTCCCTTCTCTTCCAAAGGAGTTGATGCCTAATAAATATCCTGCAGGCTAAACCCCATCGTAGCATCTATGTCCAGTGATGCCAACCACCAAGCACTGATACTGAAAGTGGTCTGAGAAAGCAGGTACTGTGAGGGGTTCTGGAGATGGATCACTTGATGCCCAGCTGCCAAGGAGGATAGCCCCCCTGTGGCAGGTGGAACATCATCAGGCCCTGTTACCCAAAGAGAGCACATTTTCTTCAGGAGACACAGCAAAGGTCCTATGGAACCACTGGCTACAACAGGTCCCTGGGCACACTGGGACCCTTTGTCCAGGGACCAGCATTGAAGGAAAGGAACCACCATCTTGGCAGAAGTTACTGAATGATTATCAAGGAGAGGTGAGACTGCTGTCACAAAATGGGGGCAGAGAGGAACAGGTGGGACACCCAGGTGATCCACTCAGGCGTGTTTTGGTAGTTTCTTGCCCAAACTGTGACTTCTCAAATGCAATTTCACAAGAAGAAAACATGAAATCACATTTATATTTACTGTGGAAAAAAATCTGCAATCCAAGAATCTTATCTCCAGCCCCAGTTTTTTTAAATTACATATCAGCAGTAAAGAATCAGAAAATTTAATTTTAAAAATATGACTTCACAACATGATAAAATAGAAATAAATCTACAAGAATGTACATTTTTCCACCATGAGACACCATTTAATACATTAAGAATATTAAAAATTGAAGTCCAATGATACTATTAGAGAGGATATGCCTGAAATTTGTCTCAAAGTTACATTTTGTGGTTCATAAATTTGAAACTGCTAAAACCTTTAAATTCCTCTATGTAGACTCTGATATTTGTATTTGAGAGACTATTCTTTCTGTAGGTACCAAGATAACTGGAAAATTCAGAGTAAATTCTACAAAATGAAGAATATTTTCAATTATTTTTTCTATGTTAAACTACACAAATGAAAACTCAAATTTTCTCCCAGGTATTGTTTTATTCTCCATTCAGAATATATTTCCTCAACAAATATTTTAACAGGGTAAAACTCATCAAATAATTTCTCTATTCAAATTTTTTAATGTTTCAAAATCACAACCTGTAAAATTAGGCCTCATCAATTTGTTTCATTCTGTTATTAAATATGATTTCAACCAATAACAACTCCAATGAAGATTTTTTTAAGAGTTTAGTTATTTATTTGAGAAAGACAGAAAGCACACAAGAGAGAGCATAAGTGGGGCGAGGGGCAGAAGTAGAAGAAGACTCCCCACTAAGCAGGGAGCCCAATGCAGGGCTCCATCCCAGGACCCTGGGATGGTTGACCTGAGCCAAAGGCAGACACTTAACCTACTGAGCCACCCAGGCTCAAATATATATATATATATATATTTTTTTTTTTACCAAGTCAAGATGTTCCAAAGCACAAATAGGGAATTTCAAAATTGCATCTTACACATATTTGAGCACTCATTCTTCAATTTGTTTAAATTCCTACTTTGATTTTGTTGTGATTAATGTCATTTACTTCTCATTTGCAAGCTTTGTTTTCAATAATTATAATTCAATGAAAGTGTCAAAATCTGAAGTTTCATGGATTCCATTCATTAAATATTTGATTAAAGTATTCCAACAGATGTTGTTTTTAAAAAAAAGCAATCAGAATTAAGAAGATTCAGTTACAGTAAATACATTTCAATGCAATAAATTTCAATGTAGGTCACATATGATGACTTTTAAAGTAATAGGTCTAAGGCTCAAAATTTCTAAAATCTATCTGATGATGGATAGCAATGAGAAGCATGTACACTGTTGAAGAATAAATTTATTTGTGATTATGATTAAATATAACAAAAAAGTTACTATCTTAACCTTTGTAGGTGTACAGTTTAGTAGTGTTAAGTACATACACAATGCTGTGCAACCAACTTAAAGAACTCTTTCATCTTACAAAACTAAAAGTTTATACCCATTGAATAATTCACCTCCCCTTCTCCCCAGACCCTGGCAACCACCATCCTACTTTCTGTCTCTATTAATGTGACTACTCTAGGTACCTCATATAAGTGGAATCGTACCATATTTGTCTTCCTATGACTGGCTTGTTTCACATAGCATAATGTCCTCAAGGTTCATACATGCTAAAGCATGTATCAGAATTTCCTTCCTTTTAAAGCTGAATAATATTCCATTATATGTATCTGCTATTAACCTAAAATATAAAACTGTCAGAGGAGGAGCAAGATGGTGGAGGAGTAGGAGACCTAAATTTCATCTGGTCCCGGGAATTCAGCTAGATAGGGATCAAACCATTTTGAACACCTACGAACTCAACAGGAGATCGAAGAAAAGAATAGCAGCAACTCTGTGAACAGAAAAGTGACCTCTTTCTGGAAGCAGGGGCCCAACAAATGGCAGATCTGGGGAGACTCCCCTTCCTCCCCCGGGAGAAGCGGCATGGGAGCTCACCCCAGGAATCTGCTGGGTTTGGAGACCCAAATGGGGTCGTGTGCCAGAGATAGAAATGCTCGGTCACAGGCCGGGTGAGCACAGAGTGCAGCCAGAGACGGGGGAGACAGGAGTGATTGACTGCTTTTCTCTGGGGGCTCACTGAGGAGTGGGGTATTAGTGAGGTGCAATCAAAAATGGAGGCTCTAACTGCTAGGATAAATGAGGCAGAAGAGAGAATTTGTGATATAAAAGAGCAAATGATGGAAAATAAAGAAGCTGAGAAAAAGAGAGGTAAACAACTACTGGATCACGAGGGCAGAATCCGAGAGATAAGTGATACCATAAGATGAAAAAATATTAAAATAATTGGGATCCCAGAAGAAGAAGAAGAGAGAGAGGGGCAGAAGGTATATTGGAGCAAATTATAGCAGTGAACTTCCCTAATTTGGGGAAGGAAACAGGCATCAAAATCCAGGAGGCACAGAGAACTCCTCTCAAAATCAATAAAAATAGGTCAACACCCCAACATCTAATAGTAAAACTTACAAGTCTCAGAGACAAAGAGAAAATCCTGAAAGCAGCTCAGGACAGGAGATATGTAACCTACAATGGTAGAAACATTAGATTAGCAACAGACCTATCAACAGAGACCTGGCAGGCCAGAAAGGACCGGCGTGATATATTCAGAGTATTAAATGAGAAAAATATACAGCCAAGAATACTATATCCAGCTAGGCTGTCATTGAAAATAGAAGGAGAGATAAAAAGCTTCCAGGACAAACAAAAACAAAAGGAATTTGCAAACACAAAACCAGCCCCACAAGAAACATTGAAAGGGGTCCTCTAAGCAAAGAGAGAGCCTAAAAGCAACATAGACCAGAAAGGAACACAGACAATATACAGTAACAGTCACCTTACAGGCAATACAATGGCACTAAATTTCAATAGTTACCCTGAATGTAAATGGGCTAAATGCCCCAATCAAAAGACACAGGCTATCAGATTGGATAAAAAAACAAGACCCATCAATACGCTGTCTGCAAGAGACTCATTTTAGACCCAAAGTCACCTCCAGATTGAGAGTGAGGGGGTGGAAAACCATTTACCACACTAATGAACACCAAAAGAAAACTGGGGTGGCAATCCTTATATCAGACAAATTAGATTTTAAACCAAAGACTGTAATAAGAGATGGGGAAGGACACTACATCATACTTAAAGGGTCTATCCAACCAGAAGATCTAACAATTGTAAATATCTATGCCCCTAACATGGGAGCAGCCAATTATATAAGCCAATTAATAACAAAAGCAAAGAAACACATCGACAACAATACAATAATAGTAGGGGACTTTAACACCCCCTCACTGAAATGGACAGATCATCTAAGCAAAAGATCAACAAGGAAATAAAGACTTTAAATGACACACTGGACCAAATAGACTTCACAGATATATTCAGATCATTCCATCCCAAAGCAACAGAATACACATTCTTCTCTAGTGCCCATGGAACATTCTCCAGAGTAGATCACATCCTAGGTCACAAATCAGGTCTCAACCAGTACCAAAAGATTGGGATCATTCCTTGCATATTTTCGGACCGCAATGCTTTGAAACTAAAACTCAATCATAAGAGGAAAGTCGGAAAGAACTCAAATACATGGAGGCTAAAGAGCATCCTACTAAAGAATGAATGGGCCAACCAGGAAATTAAAGGAGAATTTAAAAAATTCATGGAAACAAATGAAAATGAAACACAACTGTTCAAAATCTTTGGGATATAGCAAAGGCAGTCCTAAGAGGAAAGTATATAGCAATACAAGCCTGTCTGAAGAAACAAGAAAGGTCTCAAATACACAACCTAAGCCTACACCTAAAGGAGCTGGAGAAAGAACAGCAAATAATGCCTAAACCCAGCAGGAAAAGAGAAATCATAAAGATCAGAGCAGAAATCAATGAAATAGAAACCAAAAGAACAGTAGAACAGATCAATGAAACTAGGAGCTGGTTCTTTGAAAGATTTAATAAATTGATAAACCCCTGGCCAGACTTAGCAAAAAGAAGAGAGAAATGACCCAAATAAATAAAATCATGAATGAAAGAGGAGAGATCACAACCAACACCAAAGAAATAAAATTATAAGAACATATTATGAGCAACTATATGCCAGCAAATTAGATAAACTGGAAGAAATGGATGCATTCCTAGAGATGTATCAACTACCAAAACTGAACCAAGAAGAAATAGAAAACCTGAACAGACCTATAACCACTAAGGAAATTGAAGCAGTCATCAAAAATCTCTCAACAAACAAGAGCCCAGGGCTAGATGGCTTTCCAAGGGAATTCTACCAAACATTTCAAGAAGAATTAATACCTATTCTTCTGAAACCGTTCCCAAAAATAGAAATGGATGGAAAACTTCCAAACTCATTTTATTAGGCCAGCATAACCTTGATCCCAAAATCAGACAAAGACCCCATCAAAAAGGAGAATTACAGACCAATATCCCTGATGAACATGGATGCACCAAAATACTAGCCAATAGGACCCATCAGTACATTAAAAGTATTATGCACCACGACCAACTGGGATTTATTCCTGGGCTGCAAGGTTGGTTCAACATGCACAAATCAATCAATGTGATACAATACATTAATAAAAGAAAGAACAAGAACCATATGATCCTCTCAATAGATGCAGAAAAAGCATTTAACAAAGTACAGCCACTTTCTTGATCAAAACTCTTCAGAGTATAGGGATAGATGGTACACACCTCAATATCATAAAAGCCATCTATGAAAAACCCACAGCGAATATCATTCTCAATGGGGAAAAACTGAGAGCTTTCCCACTTGGTCAGGAACACGGCAGGGATATCCACTATCACCACTGCTATTCAACATAGTACTAGAAGTCCTAGCCACAGCAATCAGACAACAAAAAGAAATAAAAGACATCTGAATCAGCAAAGAAGAAGTCAAACTCTCACTGTTTGCAGATGATATGATACTTTATGTGGAAAACCCAAAAGACTCCACCCCAAAACTGCTAGAACTCATACAGGAATTCAGTAAAGTGGCAGGATATAAAATCAATGCACAGAAATCAGTGACATTCCTATACACCAACAACAAGACAGACAAAAGAGAAATTAAGGAGTCAATCCCATTTACAATGGCATCCAAAACCATAAGATACCTAGGAATAAATCTAACCAAAGAGGCAAAGAATCTGTACTCAGAAAACTATAAAATACTCATGAAAGAAATTGAGGAAGACATAAAGAAATGGAAAAACGTTCCATGCTCATGGATTGGAAGAACAAATATTGTGAAGATGTCAATGCTACCTAGAGGAATCTATACATTTAATGCAATCCCCATCAAAATACCATCCACTTTTTTCAAAGAAATGAAACAAATAATCCTAAAATTTGTATGGAACCAGAAAAGACCCCAAATTCCCAGAGGAATGTTGAAAAAGAAAAGCAAAGCTGGTGGCATCACAATTCCAGACTTCAAGCTCTATTACAAAGCTGTTAATTATCAAGACAGTATGGTACTGGCACAAAAACAGACACATAGATCAATGGAACAGAATAGAGAGCCCAGAAATGAACCCTCAACTCTACAGTCAACTAATCTTTGACAAAGCAGGAAAGAATGTCCAATGGAAAAAAGGCAGTCTCTTCAACAAATGGTGTTGGGAAAATTGGACAGCCGCATGCAGAAGAAAGAAACTGGACCATTTCCTGACATCACACACAAAAACAGACGCAAAATGGATGAAAGACTAAATGTGATACAGGAATCCATCAAAATCCTTGAGGAGAACACAGGCAGCAAACTCCTCGACTTCAGCCACAGCAACTTCTTCCTAGAAACATCACCAAAGGCAAGGGAAGCAAGGGCAAAAATGAACTATTGGGACTTCATCAAGATAAAAAGCTTTTGCACAGAAAAGGAAACAGTCAACAAAACCAAAAGACAACCGACAGAATGGGAGAAGATATTTGCAAATGACATATCAGATAAAGGGCTAGTATCCAAAATCTATAAAGAACTTATCAAACTCAACACCCAAAGAACAAAGAATCCAATCAAGAAATGGGCAGAAGACATGAAGACATTTTTCCAAAGAAGACATCCAAATGGCCAACAGACACATGAAAAAGTGCTCAACATCGCTCGGCATCAGGGAAATACAAATCAAAACCTCAATGAGATACCACCACACACCAGTCAGAATGGCTAAAATTAACAAGTCAGGAAACGACAGATGTTGGCGAGGATGCGGAGAAAGGGGAGCCCTCCTACACTGTTGGTGGGAATGTAAGCTGGTGCAGCCACTCTGGAAAACAGTGTGGAGGTTCCTCAAAAAGTTGAAAATAGAGGGCGCCTGGGTGGCTCAGTCGTTGGGCGTCTGCCTTCGGCTCAGGTCATGATCTCAGGGTCCTGGGATC